>NW_021167574.1:0-4740 GCF_003724135.2 Verticillium nonalfalfae | reverse complement strand
TACTGGAAAGCTCGGGATCCCGTCCGCTCTCCCATCGATAAACCAGTAAGGGCCGTATTACGTTTCGGAGAAGTCTCTACTACAAGGCCAAGATGGCCCGCACAGTACGCGCCCACATGACCTTTCCCCTCTTTAAGCCGCCGCTTTAGGCCCCACCACAAGCGCTCAAATTTGTGGTATCCTGATTGGCAGCCTCAGCTTACATAGTCTCAGGGGGTCCAAACATCCTGCCTTGATTTCGGTGTTCCGATTTGGTGGGGGGTGCTGTTGAGTTAAGACCTGGGAGCTTAGATTTTACAAGTGAGCACGGCGTAGTATCTTTGGCCTACTGATTCCTGGTTGGAAACAAGCCAAGAGTCAAGCTGGCTGGTTCCTCATCTGGTCCATTATAGTGTGCTGTAAGCCAAAGTCTTCAGCATTGGATTGATTCAGTCTCCGACCCGTTATGATGCGTCTCGGCAAATTCGTAACGCGGCATGTACTGAACACGACCTCTCCAAGGATCTGGCCCAGCTATGCTCATGCTCATACTGCCAGCCGACGATATGGAGAGAGAGAAGGGGAAGCCTAATTGGAGTCAGTTACGTCTGGCATGTACACGAGCGAAGCCTCTCTCCATTTAGCGGACGACGTTCAAAGGCTCTTGAACAATTGTCTTACGTCAGCCATAACGCAGAGATTAGACGACCCATTTAATCGTATGTGATGTCCAGAAGGGATGAGATGCTGTCGCTTCAGTAGAAAGTAAATGTGTTACCTACATCGTTGTGATGAGCCTTTTCCGCTCCGCAAGCCGCCTTTGTTTTCATTGTGGCAATTGGAGGCGTAATTTCAGGGCAACAAGCCGGGAGCTGGTTGACAACATAATTGTAATAAGCGAGGTTCATGCCAAAAACGAAACGTTCGGGGCGGTGAAACCTGGGTCATGCACGTTTTCCTGCCGTATTCATCCCAAAACCGTTACTACGTCGTCAGCAGCAAATGCGCCCTCCGTTCTTAGCTGACAAAGCCACCTTTTTCGTCAGAGCTCTCGTCAGAGCTCTCGCCAGAGCCGAACTTTTCGCGAGAGGATTTGAGGTGAAAGGGTGAACTCTTATTCTAACGATCAGTGGCACGAGTAGTAGACCACAACAGCATTTGCGAAGGATGAAAATTAGCGGGAAACTCGAAAGGCTAAATCGCTTATTCAGTGACACAAACGTGCATCTACGTCTTTGCCTAGAGAAACCAAGTCAGCACCGAATGGACACAACAGAAAGCCGCTGCAGTAACCAAGTGGTGCAAGCCGAGTGTTGATCAGGGCACAGCGACCTTCTTATTAAATCATTTGTACCGCGTGACAGTCCTCAATCCACAATCTATGAAGCGGTTGACCACGAGAAGACGACTTTATCATCTGTAAGTCTGCTATCAAAAGATACATCTTCGTATTACGCATCGAGAACTAAATGTTCTAACTCACGACCTATAACACTCGAGTTTGAATAATTATTAAGTGTCAGAGCCTGCTTCACAACCTAGCTGGTGTCCACTATCATCGTTCAGACAACTCCGAATGATCAAGGCGTCTCTTGGCCGTTGAATGAATGGAATGACACCTCAGGGAGCCCCCTCACCCGGGAAGATTCTGGCGACAATTGAAGTACCAGCTACGGAATTCCAACGTTTACGTTGCGGGCTCCTGTCTATACAGTTGGGCTGCGAACCGCAGCTGGGAGCATCAACGAAGCTGCTCCAACGGGTTTTTCATGCGGCCGTGGCGACGGGCGAACGGGACCTCGACTCCTGTGGTAAACGAGACATGGCGCCGAATGCTGTTGCTCACCAGCGGTGCCTTTGCAGCAAATCTCCTGATGCAGCACATGCTGAAATAATGACGTAGCTTGGCTGACAGTGACCAACACTGTAGCCTTCCCATCATCATAGTTGAGGGGGCACAAACTCGGCACTTTTGTTCAGAACAGCGCGCTTCACTCTCGTTTGGAAATCATATGGAAATTGCATCAAAAGAATACTTGTCAAAATTACCTACATGAACTCTTGAGGCTGATGTGGATGCGCCGCGGGGCGGAAAGGCAGTGCGAGAGCCAGTTTATAGAAGTAGTCGACACCTTGCTGTTGAGATTATTCAGCCCAGTCGAGCCAAAGTAACAGGCACAAGAGCTCGTTGTGCAATGTCAGCGTAGACCAGGGCCAAGATATTGGAGATTTACCTCTAGGCGGCAGTTTGATCTCGAGCTCTGGCGCTTTCCCCTCGCAGCGGCTGAGGACGGCAGAAACCACAATCGAACCATAACGCCAAGGTATGCTGCCCTCAGAGAAAGATTATATCATGTGCACTCGTGCATGATGGATTCTGGAACTCGAAACTAACTCATAATGAGTCACAATTTATAATAACAAGGTAAAAGCCTAAGTCTTGGAAGTCGCTTTCGGCCTGGAACGAGTAGGGTCGGCGATCACAGCCGAGATTGGGTACGATTTCCGTTCATTAATTGAGTCAAGTTGTCGCATGACGAAAGTTGGAATGGCCTACTCACTTGTACACTCGTTGTGTCCTTGTTGCAAATAAGAGGAGTAATCATGCAAAGTAAAAAATGCTATCTTTGGCGCTGCTAGCTCTCATGCATACGCACAGCATCTTGTTCTTCACCCATGTTCTTGCCTTACACCGCCACCGTAAGGACATCACTGAGGCTAAAAGTTTCCCCAACCTAACTGGGCCACGTTGAACGAGTCACAGAGTTGGATTAAGCGTCTCGTGGTAGATACCATAAAAGCTGCATCTACACCACTGCCGCAAGAATGTTCTCGGATCCTATGAGATTCCGGTATCGCAAGAATTCAACGACCCGACATTTGCCTTGAGTGGACATGTCGTTCTAGTCTCTCACATGTTTCTGCTGTCCATCAATACGAGCAGCGTGGGGAAGCTCCACCAGCAGACTAACTGGCTGGGAGAGGGATCTTAACCTGACGGTAATGATCCCAAAGTTGTGATGCACCTCAGCATGTTCTCAGAGGAGCTGGACCGCAGGCTCCGATAATGTCCAGAGCCTGGCCAAGTCACAGGTGTCTCGTTTAGTGTCTCGCCACCAAACCGAGGATAGAGAAGAAGAAGTGGCTCTGAAGCTCCTACCAACACTACTAAACCGGGTCGCAATTTGTTGACACAGCAAGTGGGTAACAAAAAAAGCAGGACTCCATTAACGCAAGTTACCTTACGCAAGCACGACCTAGATACCTTAGATTACTAACCCCTTGATCGGCCTTCCGTTCTAATTACATCTACCACCCTCAGCTTTTCGTAGTCAAAAACGGGTTTCAAAGTAGGGGATTTTTCGAGAATCCAGGAAATCGACTACGTCTTTAATCTTAGGCTTTTTAGGGGTTTTGTGGTGCTGATATATTGTGAAAATGGTAGTTGTAGTAGGTTGCGTTAATGGAGTCCTGCTGTTTTTGTTAACCACCCGACAGGTAGGGGGATGGCTTCAGGCTAACCTAGCTAGGCTTGGACGGTGGCGCGGACTTAGCATGGCTCGTTTTTTGCTCGTGGTATGAACGAGAGCATGGTGTACAGAGTCAGTTCCGCTTGCTAGTCACTCCCGTCGCCGACACTCAACTCGGCCGTCGATATGTAATGAGATTCACCTCCCGTAGAGTGCGTGATGATAAACATGACTCCAAGTCTCGCATTTCGTTATCTAAAGCCTGTTCATGGTAAAGAATGATGCGGATTCAGATGGTCTCAATTGAACTTTAGCATGCGAATTCGCGCCTGTGAGGAGTCGGCGGATCTACGAGTGGGGTCTCATTTGCTTTAAAGCGGCGACATACCCGGCTTCGTCCTCCCTGCCTTGAGGACCCGTCATTGGATAACGCGGGGATGAGTAGTGCCCGGAGCAGTAGTCACACCATCAGTTCGCCATGCTTTGGCGAGCATCTCGTAGGCTTATTCAGGGCTGTGGAGAGACAAGCTCGCTGCTTTACAGATTGTTCCAGTAGCCGCCTTCGAAGCGTGGCGTTCAGCACAACAAAGGCGTCGATGCGCACACCTGAGCCATGCTTACCCGCACCCCTGCTACAATTGACGAATACCATCCAAACCCGCCTGATGATATGCAAGAATGGCTTGCAGGTATGAGGCGTCAGTATGAGGCAGAGTGCGTAGGGCGAGGCCTCAGGTCTCGGGTGCAACTAGCAGGGTTAAGAGAGATGTCCCCCCCTCGTTCACAAACTGTAGTACACTGTCCGTCTCGTGCCGCCCACCGTTCGTCTTATCTTCACAACAGCATCCTCCCTGTCTTTCTCCACCGGCCAGGCTCTGTTCATCATTTCATTCCTGGCATCCGGCATCCGGCACCCTGTTTGACATTCATTTCAGACCTTTCTTCTTGTGCCTGTCTCACAGGCGCTCTTTTGGACCTCCTGCATGCTCATTTCTGGCAAACCTTGAGCCATCCGAACGCGAAATCCCCCTTCTACCCTTGCCTTTGGCACACTGAGACCGCACGATGTCTTCTGTCTTCCCTCTAGAGTCCCAGACGCCCACGATGGCACCTGGGGCGACTGCCGTTCGCGTCGGACCACTGTCCCATCTCTCGATGAGTCGGGAGCGACAGCGAAAAGCCCGGGAAGCCTTAGCCCAGTTCCAGGCAGAGCCGATCGCCGACAGGGCATCAGTCACTCACGTCACAAGGAAGCAAAGGCAGAGCTCGTATCAAAAGTGGCAAATGTAAG
>NW_021167573.1:0-4774 GCF_003724135.2 Verticillium nonalfalfae | reverse complement strand
GTTAAGCCCTTAAATTATAAAGCCCTAGAAGAAGCTATAATAATTTATTAGCTTAGCTATATTATCTATTACTAAGAAGCTAATACCTTAGAGTTTACTCTATTTAACTTTAATATAGAGCTATATAATCGCTTACTAAATAGGAAAGATAAAGCCTACCCCGTTTATAGTAAACCTAATATCCCCTTTAATCCTAAACTCGTTAATCTTTTAAAGGAGGCCTTTAATAGTAATAGCCCTATCCGCTTATATATCTAAGGCGCTAGATATCCTAATTATACCCCCGTTAGCTAACTATCCTCTTATATTTCCTAGAATATTAAAGTAATAATAACTACTATCGAGGATTATTAAGACGTTACCTTTACTAAGAAGGAGGCTATAGCTAAGAAGAAGGAGGAGGCTATTAAGAAATAAATAATAGCGAAAGCTATTAAAGCTAAAGTAATTAAAGAGAAGAAAGTTACTATTATTAAGGCGAGGTTCTATAAAGCTTAGGAGGATTTTCGCTATATTATTAATAACCTTAATACTTTTATAATTATCTTAGATAATAATAATATAATAGAGGATTTTACTTTTAGCTTTAATATATCTTTATTCTTTAATCGTTTAGCTTTTTATAATATTATTATTAATTCTTTAGCGAATCGCTTTAGCCCTCTTAATAAAGAATTTATTAGTTCTATTAAGAAGAAGAGCTAAGCGTTTATTACGTCTTTAACGAAGAAGACTAAGTTTACTATATATTCTAATAATACTAAGAAGACTCTTATATCTAAGGTTTCCGCCTTTTAGGGTTCTATCTCTAAAGCTTCTAGTAGCTCGAAGGGTAATTTAGCTAAGTATTCTATTCTAGCTTTAGCCTCTAGCCGCCTAGCGAAGAGGGCTTAATTAACCCCCTAGAAGACTATCTATATTACTAATATTAATAAATTAACTATTAAGAGTAAAGAGGCTAAAGCGATTAAAGAGGCTAAAGAGAGTAAAGATACTAAAAACGAATTAGTCGTTAAAGGTTTAAAGGGCGAGTTTAATCTAAAATAGCTTTTTTTCTTTTATTTAAGATAGGAATAGAGGTATTAGCCCTTTAATAATATTAATTAAAAGGCTATATTATATTAATTAATTAGCGAATTAATAGTATTATTAAAGGTTTAATATTAGAGTTTTATTTTCTTTCTTATATAGTAATTAATCTATAATTAGTTTAAGGAATTAATTACTTATTTTACTATTTATATTTATATCTTTAGTATTTCCTATACCTTTTTAAGGTTTATATTACGTTTTCGAGATAATTTTTAAGTTTTTATATATTATATTCTACTAGCTATCTAGCCTATTTAATTAAATAGAACTTTTACCTTTAATCCTCTTTATAAACTATAATATCTTTTATTTCTTACTTATCTTACTTATCCTCTAATATAGGAAGATAAGTTAATTATTTAGTATTTATTTAGCGATTATATTATAATTCTAGGGAGGAAATAGGGAATATATTATATATATAGGAGTAAGTTTTAGGGAGTATTATATAGTAAGCTTATTTATTTATTCGCTCTATAATTTTAGTCTAGATATATCTTAATATAAGCTTCCTATTTAACTTAAAGCGGAAGTTCTTTATAGAGAGTCTTATAATATCTTTAATATTAAAAGTCTTTAATATATACCTTTTATTATAATAAAGGGCTTAAGTATATATTATATATTATTAATTTTCGCTAACCTTTTAACGAGTAATCGTAATTTTCTCTATCCTCTCTTTTACCCTTTAAACTATTATATTATCCTTTAGTAATATATAATTAACTATCTTCGGGTAGTATTTATATAGGGCTTCGAATAGTAAAACATTAATAATACTATATATACTATTATTATAAAAGAACTCTACTTCCTTTAAGTAATATAGCTATTCCTTTAGTACTTAATCGTTAATATAATAAAGGTATTTCTTTAGCGTTTAATAAATTCTCTCTATCTATCTATCTATCTAGGGATAATAAGCTATAGAGAAGTAATATTTAATTACCCTTTCTTAATAGAATTTTTCTTAGTATTTATTAATAAAGAGCTTATCTCGATTATTTACTATACTTTCTAAGCTCTTAAATTTATATTCTATCTCTTTATAGAATATCGTACTTAAGTTTATAGCTATTAACGTTTTTTAGGTTACTAAGAATCGGGTAGCTTTAGTAAACTAATCTACGATTATAAGGATAAAATCGTATTCTAAGCTATCGTCCTTTATTATTAGATTTAAGCTTATAATAAAATCTAAGGATATCTCTTAGAAAGGATAAGAGGGAAGTAATAGTAATTATAGCTTTTTATATAGCTTATATCTAAGTATTTAAATCCTTTAATATATTAAGTATTTAGCGATATATTAATAAACGTTAATAATTATATTTTCTTAGTAAAACTTCTTTTTTAAGAGCTTAAAGGTCTTATTTACTCTAATATATCCTATTTAAGGGTTATTATAATATTATTTTAATAACCCTCTTTAGAGTATTCCTTATATAAGGATTATTAATCGTCCTTTAAAAAAGAGGGTACTTTAATCGTTTAAAGTATAACTTTCTCTTTTTCTAATTTATTAATTTATATTCTCTTTATAGGAAAAGTATCTTAAATTAATAGTTTATAATCCTTTAATTAAGTCCTTAAATTCCTAAGTAGAGGTAGGCTATAGTATTATTTTATTCTTTACGAGCTCTTTCGCTATAGAATATAGGATATATTAATCTAGAATAGTAACCTTAGACTTATCTAATTCCTTAAACCTCTTTATAGTCTTTTAGTAAGCTATTATTACTCCTCCGGTCTTAGCTACTAAGCTATAAAGATAGGGATTAACTTCCTTTTTTACTTTATTTTCCGTAATACTATAAGTATATTTTACCCTTTATTTAAAAGGTAAAGGCCCCTTCTCCTTAGAGCTATAGTATTCTTCTAATATTAAAGTAAGCTTTTATCCTTATAGTATAGCCTAGATAGCTTAGATATAGGCTCTACTTATAACGTCTTTCGGCTTTATTTTCCTAATCGCTTATTAAACGTTTATAGCTAGGTCTTTTATTAATTAAAGCTTCTTAGATAATATAAAGAATATATTACTTATTAATATTTATTCCCCTATATAATTTAATCGTTTTAAAAGACTATTTATAAGGTTTATAGCTTTAAGTTAATATTAGATTTCGAAATTAAAAGACGATAATTAATATACTTATTACGTAAACTTTCCTCGAAGGTCTTTTATTAAAGCTTATATAATACCTTTAAAAGCTTAATAGTTAATTAATATTATAAAGACTTAACTTATACTTTTAAAGTAATAGTATTAATATTCTAGGCTTTCTATTATTATAAATAGCTTTTATTATTTAGTTCCCTATTATTATTCTATTAATAATAACTTCCGCGAATAGTAGGCGATAGGTCTCTAGCTATTCTTATATTTTTAGCTAAAAATCCCCGAAATAATATTACTTAATATATTAGTCTTTACTTAGCCTTCTAATATATAATCCTAATATTATAGGATTATAGTAATAGTAAAAGTAAATTTTAATATTTTAAATATTTATTATACTTTAAGTAATTACTTAAATAGCCCTTTCTTAACCTTTATAATACTTCCTTTTAATAATATTAATAAAGGGGTAATTATTTTAGAATACCCTTTAATAAATTATTAATAAAAATTTATAAATCCTAGAAATACTTATATATCTTTAAAGGATTTAGGTAATTATTAATTAATAATTACTCGGATATAATTTAGATCTATAATTATATTTTCTTTAGAGATAATAAACCTAAGGAATTCTACTTTATCCTAGTAAAATAAATACTTTAATTATTTTATATAGAGTTTAAAATCCTAGAGTCTCTTTAGGACTTATTAGAAGTAAATTATATACTCTTCCCTTATTTTTAAATAGATTAATATATTATTTAAATAAATAATATAGAAATCGTTTAATAACTTAGTAAAGGCTTAGTAAACGTATACTTAGAATATAATAAAGGTATTTATAAATCTAAATAATATTATTATATATTTATAGTATTTATATTAAATATAGAAAGTAATCTTCTATTAATTACTTCCTTTAATATAAATCTAATAATAAACGTCCTAGATATTTATTTTAAAGAAGTACTTTATTCTAATTAAATAATCTAAGAGCTCGCTAATTAAAGGGAAAGGGTATTAATTCTTAATAGTAATTATATTTAGACTTTAATAGTCTATATATAAGTATAAACTCCTATCTTTCTTTAATATAAATAGAATTAAAGCTTTTACTAAGCTAATAGACTTCTTAATTCTATTTATAGCTTCTCTTTTAATTATATAATAGTATAGCTCTTCTAATTATTTCTAGGATAATAAGTAGATTAAGCTATAAAGAGGTTTAGCCTTATCTTTTAGGTCTACTAAGTACTCTACGTCTCTTAGTATTAGTAACTCTTTCGCTAAAGTTTTAGAGAATACGTCCCTAAACTCTATAAATTCTAAAAGAAGTATCTTAGTCTATTCTTTATTAAAAGGAGGTTTATTAATAATAAGTATTATTATATCTAGTATTATAGCTATCGCCTAAGTAATATATACTATATAGGCTTTAGCTTTATCCTCGATTATTATTTTTATAAATTCCTTAAAGTCTATATTAAATATATAGCCCTATATAAAGGATCGGATAATAATATCTACTTTAATACTTTCTTTATTTATATTATTATT
>NW_021167572.1:0-4942 GCF_003724135.2 Verticillium nonalfalfae | reverse complement strand
ATAGAATTACCTTTAATTATTATATTAATTATTTATATATATAGAATAGCTTAAAGGATTAAGATATATCCTTCTATTTAACGATAATATAAGTAAAGAAAGTATTAAAGTAGATATTATTACCTAATCCTTTATATAAAGCTATATATTTAATATAGACTCTAAGGAATTTATAAAAATTATAATCGAGGATAAAGCTAAAGCCTATATAGCGTATATTATTTAAGTAATAATTATAATACTAAATATAATAATATTTATCGTTAATAAACCTCCTTTTAATAAAGAATAAACTAAGATATTCTTTTTAGAATTTATAGAGTTTAAGGACGTATTCTCCGAAACTTTAGTAAAGGAGTTACTAATACTAAAAGACGTAAAGTACTTAGTAGACCTAAAAGAGGGGGCTAAACCTCTTTATAGCTTAATCTATCTATTATCTTAGAAGTAATTAGAAGAGCTACGTTATTATATAGCTAAAGGAGAAATTATAAATAGAATTAAGAAGTCTATTAACTTAATAAAGGCTTTAATTCTATTTATACTAAAGAAGGATAAGAGTCTATACTTATATATAAACTATCGGGGTCTAAACGTAATTACTATTAAGAATTAATACCCCCTCCCTTTAATTAATAAGCTCTTAGATTATCTAATCGGAGTAAAGTACTTCTCTAAAATAGATATTTAGGATATTTATTATTAGATTCGTATTAAAGGAAGTAATTAATAAAAGACTATTTTCTATATTTAATATAGGTACTATAAATATATAATAATATTATTCGGATTTATAAACGCTTTTATTATATTCTAAGTATATATTTACTAAGCTTTTATTAAATTACTAGACGATTTCTATATTATTTATCTAGACGATATATTAATCTATTCGAGGATAAAGGAAGAGTATATAGTTTACTTTTAATAAATCTTAAAGAGACTCTAGGATTTTAAACTTTATATAAAATAGTTAAAATACTTATTTTACTAGGATAAAGTAGAATTCTTTAGGTTTATTATCTTTAAAGAAAATATAGTTATAGATCTAAACTATATCCGAGTAATCGTTAATTAATAATTACTTAAATCCTTTAAAGATATATAAATATTTCTAGGATTTATAAACTTTTATTAACGATTTATTAAAAGGTATTCTAAGATAATTACCTTTTTATTAATATTATTAAAAGGAAGTATTATAAAGGTTAAGAAAGTACTATTTAAGTAGCTATTCGAGGTATAATAAGCGTTTAAAGTATCAAAATTTATTTTTATTATTACTATAATCCTATAATACTAGGATTATATATTAAAAGGCTAAATAGAGACTAATATATTAAGTAATACTATTTTAGGGATCTTTAGCTAAAAATATAAAAATAATTAAAGACCTATTATTTATTATTCGTAGAAGTTATTATTAATAGAATAGCGATAGGGAACTAGGTAATAAAAGCTACTTATAATAATAGAAAGCTTAGAGTATTAGCGCTATTACCTCGAAGGTATAGGTTAAGTCTTTATAGTATTAATTAACTATTAAGCTTTTAAAAGTATTATATAAATATTAATAAGAGACCTTTAAAGAAAGCTTATATAATAGGTATATCGGTTATCGTCTTTTAATTTCGAAATCTAATATTAACTTAAGGCTATAAACCCTATAAACGGTCTTTTAAGACGATTAGATTATATAGAGGAATAAGTATTAATAAGCAATATATTCTTTATATTATCTAAGAAGCTCTAGCTAGTAAAAGACCTAATTAAGGACGTTTAGCGAATAATTACGAAAATTAAGCTAAAAGATATTATAAATAGAGCTTACGTCTAAGCTATCCGGGCTATACTATAAAGATAGAAGCTTACTTTAATATTAGAAGAATATTATAGCTTTAAGGAGAGGGGGCTTTTACCTTTTAAGCGAAGGGTAAAATATATTTATACTATTACGGAAAATAAAGCGGAAAAGGAAGTTAGTCCTTATTCTCGTAATTTAATAGCTAAGATTAAAAGAGTAATAACGGTTCGCTAAAAGATTATAAAGAGGTCTAAGGAATTAAATAAGTTTAAGGTTATTATTCTAGATTAATATATTTTATATTTTATAGCGAAGGAGCTTATAAAAAACGAAACAGTACTATAGCCTATTTCTATTTAGGAATTTAAGGACTTAGTTAGGGGATTATAAATTATTAACTTAGAATATTTTTCCTATAAAGAGAATATAAGCTAATAAGCTAGAAAAAGAGAAAGCTATATTTTAGACGATTAAAGTACTCTCTTTTTTAAGGGAAAACTAATAATCCCTATATAAGGAATACTTTAAAGAGGGTTATTAAAATAGTATTATAATAACCCCTAAATAGGATATATTAGAGTAAATAAGACCCTTAAGCTCTTAAAAAGGAAGTTTTACTAAGAAAATATAGCTATTAATATCTATTAATATATCGCTAAATACCTAGTATATTAAGGGATTTAAATACTTAGGTATAAGCTATATAGGAAGCTATAATCGCTATTACTTCCCTTTTATCCTTTTTAAGAGATATCCTTAGATTTTATTATAGGTTTAAGTCTAATAATAAAGGACGATAGCTTAGAATACGATTCTATCCTCGTAATCGTAGATCAGTTTATTAAAGCTACCTAATTCCTAGTAACCCGGAAAATATTAATAGCTATAAACTTAAATATAATACTCTACGAAGAGATAGAGTATAGGTTTAAGAGCTTAAAAAGTATAATAAGTAATCGAGATAAGCTCTTTATTAATAAATATTAAGAAGAATTCTATTAAGAAAGGGTAATTAAATACTATCTCTTTATAGCTTACTATCCCTAAATAGATAGGTAGATAGAGAGAACCTACTAAATACTAGAGAAATACCTTCGCTATATTAGCGATTAAGTATTAAAAGAGTAGCTATATTACTTAAAGGAAGCGGAGTTCTCTTATAATAATAGTATATATAGTATTATTAGCGTTTTACCGTTTAAAGCCCTATATAGGTATTACTTTAAGATAATTAACTATATATTATTAAAGGATAATATAATAATTTAAGGGGTAAGAGAGAGGATAGAGAAGAATACGATTATTTACTAAAAAGTTAGTGAAAATTAATAGTATACGATATATACTTAAGCCCTTTATTATAATAAGAGGTATATATTAAAGACCTTTAATATTAAGGACGTTATAAGACTCTCTATAAAGAACTTCCGCTTTAAGATAGATAGGAAGCTTATATTAAGATATATCTAGATTAAAATTATAGAGTAAATAAGTAAATAAGCTTATTATATAATACTCCTTAAAACTTACTCCTATATATATAATATATTCCCTATTTCTTACCTAGAACTATAATACGATTACTAAATAAATACTAAATAATTAACTTATCTTTTTATATTAGAAGATAAATAAAATAAATAGGAAATAGAAGATATTATAGTTTATAAAGAGGATTAAGGGTAAAGGTTCTATTTAGTTAAATAGGCCGGATAATTAATAGAATATAATATATAGGAACTTAAAAACTATCTCGAAAATATAATATAGACTTTAAAGAGGTATAGGAAATATTAAAGATATAAGTATAAATAGTAGGATAAGTAATTAATTCCCTAAATTAATTATAGATTAATTACTATATAAGAAAGAAAATAAAACTCTAACGCTAGACCCTTAATAGTACTATTAATTCGCTAATTAATCGATATAATATAGCTTTTTAGTTAATATTATTAAATAACTAACTCTTTTATTCCTAGCCTAAATAAAGAGAGAAAAAAAGCTATTCTAGATTAAACTTACTTTTACCCTTTAAACCTTTAATAATTAACTTATCCTTAATATCCTTACTCTCTTTAGCCTCCTTAGTTACTTTAGCCTCCTTACTCTTAGTAGTTAGTTTATTAGTACTAGTAATACGGATAGTCTTCTAAGGGGTTAGCTAAGCCCTCTTCGCTAGGCGGTTAAAGGCTAGAGCTAGGGTAGAATATTTAGCCGAATTACCCTTCGAGCTACTAAAAGCCTTAGAGATAGAACCCTAAGGGGCGGAAACCTTAGATATAGGAGTCTTTTTAGTACTATTAAAGTATATAATAGGCTTAGTCTTTTTCGCCGAAAACGTAATAAACGCTTAGCTCTTCTTCTTAATAGAATTAACGAGTTCCCTATTAAGAGGGCTAGAGCGATTTATCGAAGAATTAATAACGATACTATAAAAGGCTAAATAATTAGAGAATAAAGATACGCTAAAGCTAAAAGTAGAATCCTCTATTATATTATTATTATCTAAGATTATTATAAGGGTATTAAAGTTACTAATAATATAGCGAAAATCCTCTTAAGCTTTATAGAACCTCGCCTTAGTAATAGCGACTTTCTTCTCTTTAGCTACTTTAGCCTTAACGGCTTTCGCTTCTACCCGTTTCTTAGTAGCTTCCTCCTTCTTCTTAGTTATAGCCTCCTTCTTAGTAAAGGTAGTATCTTAGTAATCCTCGATAGTAGTTACTATTACTTTAGTATTCCGGGAAATATAAGAAGATAGTTAGCTAGTAGGGGTATAACTAGGATATCTAGCGCCCTAGATACGTAAACGGATAAAGCTATTACTATTAAAGGCCTCCTCTAAAAGATTAACGAGCTTAGGATTAAAAGGGATATTAAGTTTACTATAAATAAAGTAAGCTTTATCTTTACTATTTAGTAAACGATTATATAATTCTATATTAAGGTTAAATAAAGTAAACTCTAAGGTATTAGCCTTTTAATAGTAGATAATATAGTTAAATTAATAAATTACTATAGCTTCCTCTAAGGCTTTATAACCTAAAGGCTTAACTTAGAAAAGAAAGAATTAAATAGCGAAGTAATATTAAAAAATTAATTAAGGAATTTATAGAATAATATAATTAAAGAGAT
>NW_021167571.1:0-4968 GCF_003724135.2 Verticillium nonalfalfae | reverse complement strand
ATACCCTCCCCTAGTAAGAGGGGCTCTAGAGGTTCTCTATATATTATAACTCCTAATTATATAACTAAGAGTCGTATAGGCTAGTAATTATTATTCTATAATTACTATATAGTATTCGCTTAATAGTAATTATAGTTCTATAATTACTAAGAGGATTATAATCCTATAATTATTAACTTTATAATTACGTAATAAGCTCTACTTATTACCTATCTACTATATTTATAATAAATACCCCGCTATAAAAGCTATTACCTCTTTATAGGCTCTAGTATATTTATAATAATTCCTCGGGAATTACTATATAATTAGTATTATAGTAATTAGGTTATAGGACTTAATAGTAAAAAACTCGTATAAAGGAAGCATTAGCTAAGATAAGGGAAAAGAGTATATAAAGAGATAAATAAATATATAGAAGGAAATAGGAATAAAATATTAATATAATTAATTAAAGAAAACGGAGTATAATAGGGATAATATATAAATAATTATTATATAAAGGGATTAAGTTAAAGTAATTATTTATAAGATTCTTAGGCGTATTAGCTATATTATTTACTTATATATAATATCTTAGAAGATTATTATAATTATTTTCTTACTTTTTATCTTTATTTTTAAATTATTCTCTATAATTATTATTAATAATTAAAATAATAATAATAAAGCTATATTAAATATAAATAGATTATATATTTATTATTATAAACTTTATTATTTAGATAAATTTATTTTATTATATAATATTAATAATTTAATAGCTTTTATTATTAAATAATCCTTAATTATTAAATTTATTATTATTTAAGTAAATTACGTTTTTAATAATTATAATATTATTATTAACTTCTTATTTAATAATATAGATATATATAAAGACTAGCTCGATATTATAGGATTTAAGGTATTAGATAGTACTAACTAAGCGAAATACGTATTCCTTTAGTAAGGCTTTAACGTTATCCTCTAAATATAAGTAAACTTTAGCTATTATAGTAATTATTTATTTATTAAAGATATTAATAATATTAATAGTAATCTATAAATAATTAATAAATATTAGAATATAATAGATAATAATTATCGAAAGACTTAATATAGTATTAATATTTACGATTTTATTAATAATAAACTTAATTATAAGCTTAATAATTATAATTAAAGCGATAAATATTTTATTACTATAATTAATAATAATAAAGCTATAATTATCGAATACTTATATTTTCTTATTATAGATAGGGTAAGTATTAATATTAACTATAATACTTAATATAGAAGTTCTAATAATAATATTAAACTTATTAATAATAGTAATAATTAAGTTCTTAATATTACTATTAATAATAATAATATAATAGTATTTCTTAAAGGTATTAGAAATATTACTAAAAGTAGTAAAGAGGTAGTAAATAATATATTTATAATTAACGTTAAAGGGGTTAGCCCTCGAGGTACTATACTTAATAGCGCTCTCTATTACCTCTATTCGCTAGTTAATAGTTATAAGTAGTTTAGATATAGGGGTTATTATAGTCTCGATAGCGTTTAGAGCTAACTCGAGGCTACCCTCGATCTAGCTAATATTAATAACGAACTCTTTAGTAATTATCTATTTAATATTAACGTTATAATAGTTTATAAAGATAGTATATAATATAATAGCTAGCTTCTTAATATTAATAATAAAGTCTTTATAATTAATATTATAAATAATTATAAATATTAAAGTAATCGTAATAGTATAATTATTATTATTATAAATATAATAGCGTCTTATAATATTAGCTATTCTTAGGGTTAATTAATTAAAGGTATTAATTATTATATATTTAAATATATTATATTTAGGGATCTTAAGTATAAAGCTAATATCTATAAAGTTATTATATTTAGTAGCTCTAATAAACTTTTAATTATAGGGGTTCTAGAATTAAATTATTTATAAGTAAATATTCTCGATATTAAAGATAAAGAGCGAGTTAGATATAAAGTCTTTAAAAATATAAATAGTAAATTATAACTATTATTTAATAATAATTAAATAGGTTAATCTCTTTATAATATTATTTAATTAAAGGAAAATAATATAAATTTCTTTAATATTCTCTTTTATAATTAATTAATTAATATTAATATTAATATATATTACTTTATTAAAGGTATTATTAATTAAGTTAAGGAAACTATATTTAATAGCTTTCTTTCTATATTATTTTAAAATAGCTTTATTCTTATAGTTTTATAAATTAAAGAATCTTTAAAATATAATATAAATAATCTTAATTATATTTTTATTATTAAAGAGTTTTAATAAATAGAGATATTTAGTAAAAGTAAAGTATTTATATTTCTAGATATTTATATTATAGAAGTTTAAATAAAATATCTTATTTTAAAAAAATATAATTAAAGTTAAATATAATATAATATAGAAAGTATTTATAAAGATAATAAAATATATTTATTTATTTAATATTATAAATAATTATAATAATATTATAATTATTAATATTTAAGTATTTACTAATTAAAGTAATTATAATATTAATAATAATAATAAAGGAAGGTAATTTTAAAGATAAGAGGTTATATTAAGTATACTTAGAAAGGTTTAAAGTATTAATTATAATTTAAGCTAATATATATTATAATCGAGTAGGCTATATAGTTAAGTAAGCTACTTACCTCGACTTTTTCGACCTTTTTAATTAATAATACGATTATTCTATTAATAAATATAGAAATATTTATTAAAGAAAGCTAGCTTATCTTTATACTTAAAATAATAAAATAAAATATATCTATTTCTATTAAGTATACTATTTCGAACTTTAATATATCGTATATAACTCTCTAATACTAAAATATTAATATACTTTTATAATATAATAGCCCTCCGAACTAAGCGAAATTAAAAGAAAGTAAAGAGTAAGTAATTATTAAGTACGTATTTAATATAGATTCCTAAGTAGATCCTCTTAAGCTAAAGGATATAGTTATAATAGTAAATACTCTCCTCGAAAAGTATAATATATTATTTATTAAGTTTAATTAAATAATATTATTTATTAAATAACGATTAAAGCTTAGAATATATTTCTTTTATTTATATAATTATAAAAAAGCTTTATAGAAGAATTAAATTATAATAAATATATAATTTAAGATTATAAAAGATATAATTACGAAATATAATATTATTAATTCTAATATCTATAATTTTAATAAAATTAAATTTTAAATAAGAGTTATTAATAATAGAATAATTATTATAAGCTTTAAAAAGTATATTAATATAAATAAGAAATAATTAAATAATTAAGAATAAATTACTATTATTTAAAATATTAATATAATTAATTTCTATATTTTATTATTTATTATCTTTTTTAGTAAATATTACCTCTTAATTTAATATAAAGATTATATAATTTTTTATAATTAAAAGCTTATAATTCCTCTAAATAAATAGCTAAATAATAAATATATTTAATTTAAAATAATTTAAATATTTCGATAAATATATTAAAAATATTATTTTATTATTATATCGTCTTTTTATTTTAAATAATTACGAAAATTATATCTTTAAACCTATTAAATAATATATATTAAAGAATTATATCTTTATATTTTATATACCTCTTTATTTATTATATTTACTTTAACTTTTTAATATTAATTATTTTAAATTATTAAAAAAAGAATTTAATTAATAAATAAAAGAAAAGATAAAAGCTAATATATTATATATTAAAAAAGAAGACTTTCTATTTATATTTTTAATTATATATTAAGCTTTAATAATTAAAGAAAAATATATAAAGAGGTTTTTAAAGGTTAGGATTTATACCTTTTAATTATAAATTAATTCTATTAAAGCTAGATATTTATTTATTAACGTTAATACCTTTATTATTATTTTATAGTTTAATATAACCTTAAATAAATTAAACGTTTATAATTATTCGAGAAGCTAATTTATAATCTAAATTTATTAAAAGTCGAATCTTATATTATTAAGGAAGCTTTTTAATATTAATTCTTAATACTATTAATTAATTTATAAAAGGGGTATAAATAATTATATATTATTATACTTTTATAAATTAAAAGGTTAAACATCTTTATAATAAGAATAACGTACTTCCTAGGCAAATAGACTACCTAGGCGAGTAGACCACCCTATAGCGACTCGATATATCGATATATTTAAGACGTAATAACTCTACCTACTAGTATAGAATCGCTTTCTATTAAAGAGTATATTTATAGTACGTTCTAGGCTTTTAAATAAGCCTTAAATTAAAGTATTAGGTTAATTATAAAGACCTTTAACGTTCTATAAACGATATTTAATTAACGATTTAATAAGACTTATACTTAATACGATATAATATTTAACTCTTAACGATTAAACGATTTAGAAGAATCCGAGATTCTTTAATATATAAAGAAGCTCGAGTTATAAAGATTCCCGCCCTAGCTAGCTTATATAGTAGATATAGCTAATCGATTATTCTATATATATATTAATAGATATATTAAAATAAGTTAAATTATATTATTTATTAAGCGATACTTAGAATTAAAATCGAAATATTATTACGTTTACGATTATAAAAGAACTAAATACGAAGATTTAATAAAAATTTAGGATTAATTTTAGCTTATAGTAAATATAATTACGAAATATAATATAATAGAGTCCGATATCTATAATTTCGATAAAATTAGGTTTATAATAAGTATTCTTTATATTATAAAGGTTATTATAAATATAGAAAGGTCTTTAAAATTTTTAATAATATAGTTTAAGAATAAAGAATAAATTATAATTATTTAAAATATTAATATATTTAATTATATAATCTTATTATTTATTATTATTATAAATAAAACCTAACTTAAAAGCTAATATTAAGATAGTTTATTATTATTATAGACGATTATTATAATAAT
>NW_021167570.1:0-4987 GCF_003724135.2 Verticillium nonalfalfae | reverse complement strand
TAAATTACTTTAAATAATATATAATAGAGGATATTACTTTAGATTAGATAAAATATTCTACGAATTAAATAATATATAGTTTAAAAGTAAATAATAAATAGTAAAAAAATAATAAAGATATTATCCTAAGTACTTTATATTCTTTATAAATAAAGATAAACCTTTTAGCGAATTATAATTTATTTAAATATTAATAGGATTATTCTATATTATTATAATTAACTTTATTATCGGATTACTTAGAGTATTAATATAGTATTTATTCTAAAGACTATTAAACTTAATAATATAAATCTTTAATTTAATAATAATAATAATAAATATATACTCTAAGAAGACTTTATTTATATTAAGTAATATAGAATATAATATTAAGGATTTAGCTATCCTCATTATTAAAGGTCTCTTATTTATTAATTAAAGTCTATTATTAATAATTATTTTTAATAAAAACCTTAAATTTATTAATTTATTCTAAAAGAATATATTTAAAGTATTCGAGGTTAATTTATTATTTTCGATAATATAATATTTATAGATTAATAATTTATTAAAGCGAAAAAACTAAATAATTAAGATAATTTTAAGATATTATATATTATCGTTTAATATATTTTAAATAAATATTCTAATTTTACTTTAATTTACCCTTAATAATATTAAATAATATATAATTAATTATACTTTAAATAAACTCTTATTAAGATTTAAGCTTATTTTAATTATAGATTAATTAATTATTAAAATATAGAATATAGAAATTATCGAGATAATAAAAAAACTATATTAATAAGAAATATAAACGTTTATAGTTTATATATTAGCTAAAATAAAGAAAGCCTATAATAAGAGATATTAGCCTATATATTTTAAAATTAGCGAGAAAGTATTCCTTAAATTAAATAAAAGATATAAATTTCTTAATAGATTATTAAAGAAATAGCGTTAATAATATATTAGACTTTTTATAATCTTAGAGAAGAAAGGCTTTTTAGTATATAAATTAAAGCTTTTAATTAAATAGAGAGTATATAATATAATATCGGTTAAGTAATTAATCCTATACCTCTTTAACGATAACCCCTAAATATAGTAATTATCTACTATTAAATTAATCTTATTAGAGGTTAATAGAGAATAATATAAGGTTAATAGATTATTAGATAGATATATAAAATAGCTATTAGGACGATTATATTTATAATACCTCGTTAAATAGAAAGGCTAAAAGAATAAATTTAATAAATAAATATATTATATAAATATATTATATATAATAAACGATTTATTATATAAATATAAAGCTAAATACTCTATAATAAATATAGGAATCTACTATCTTAGCTATTACGAATTAGTAATAATAATCGTCGATTATATTTTAATAATAAATATTAAAATAAAGATCTAATTATAAAGATTAAATAATAATTTTAGTAAAATAAGTAAATAGAAGATTAAAATAATATTAAAAGGAATAAAATATAGATATATTATTAATATATTATATTCTAGATATTATTAACCTTCTATATTATAATATACTTTATTTTACTATTACCCTTCTACTTTAATTCGAATAATATTTAAACTCTTTAATACTTATAACTCTAAGATATTAAATTATTCTTTATATTTCTTTATTTAATTATTATACTATTACTTTATATTATAATTAATTATATTAAGATTTAAATTATTAATAAAGATAACTCTTAATACTAAGTAAATAAAAGAATATATTTTATAAATATAATAATAAATTAAAGATAAAATCGAGTATATAAATACTATAATAATATACCTTTAATAAATAGAATTAATAATAAATAATATTTATATATCTCTTAATAATTAAATTATTAATAATATTAAAGACCCTTTTATTAAAGATATTATAGCTAGGAATATTACTATTAAGAATATTATTATTAAATACTTTACTTAGACCTAAGATAATATATAATCTAATAGTAAACCTCTAAGTAAAGAAGAAGTAAATATAGAAGAGATTCCTATATTTAGAGTAAAAAAAACTAAAGCTAAGACTAAAGGATTTATTAATCTACTAAAGCTTTAGATCTTTAATATATTAGAATCGGATATAAGAAACCCTATAGAGCTAGAACTTAAGTACTTAGATATTTAGTTTTTTAGAGATAATAGTAAACTATAAATCTAATTAAAGCTATAATAATATAAATATAATATAGGAAATTAAATTAATAGAGTAATAGAATATATTTATATTATCCTAAGAAAGAAGTATATTAATAATTACTCTATTTTCTTATAAATCTATAATAAAGAATAAAATATTATATTATTATTAATATATATAATAATTAATACTCTTATTAACTTTATCTTTAATAAAGAATATAATATATTCTAAATTAAGTTTAATAGATATAAATATAATATCCGATCTAGGTTTTAGTAAACCCTATTTCTTAAAGATTAATATAAAAGTAAATATATTTTATATTTAATAAAATATATTTATTTATATTTAATAAACTTAATTAATATTTAATTCTAAGTTATAGCTATTAAATAAATACTCTTATATTTTATAATAGGATATATACTCCTATATAATATAATCTATAATATTATTTATAATTTATATTATTAAATAAAGATAATAAAGACCTTTTTCTTTAATAATTAATATAATAAAGAGCGATTTATATAATTATAAATTATATATAATATTATTCTTAATAATAAAGCTTTTACTTAGAGTTTACTCGAATTTAATAAACTTATTAATATTTATTATAAATAGCTATTTTTCTTAAAGGATATTTAAAAAGATAATAATAGCTATTTTATAGATTTATTTATATTAATAGATTTAATAGAGAAGGGTAAATTTTTATTAATTATATAGTAATAGAGATATAATAAAGCTTATTATTAATTAAAATAGGATAATATTTTACTCCCTTTTTTAATAATAATATTATTTAATATTCTATAATCTATATATATTAATATAAAAGAGAATAATTTATTTAATAATAATAAGCTTAATTTACTTAATAAATAATAATATTCGAGAATATTAAGTAATATTCTTAAAAGATAATAGATTATAATTACTAAGATTATTAAAAAAGTAATTATTTATATAAAAGGATTTAAATAAAATTAAACTTATAAAGAAGATTAAATATCTAAATATATAGATTCTGAATTTAGTAAATTTAATAAAATAAATATAATATTATTACTTAATATATCGGGAAAGTAAAATAACTTTATTATTATATAGAAAGAAATCCTAATATAGATAAATAATATAATAATAGAGATAGCTTAATTCTATAGTAAAGCTTCTTAGTAATATAACCTATATATTTTAATTAATTTAATTTATAATAGGATTAAGACCTTAGAAGACGTAATAAATAAAGTAAATAGTAAAATATAATTATTAATTTTAATAATCTCTATTATAGAGTATAGATTATTAATATTATTATTATTAATTAGATCTTCTTTATTAATAGAAATAAGCTCTTTTATTAGAATTATATAATAAATATTAATAAAGGGATTTTAATTAAGATATATTATTATATTATATTTTAAATATTTATCTTTAATAGGTACTCTATTATAACCTATATTCTAATAAACTATTATTATAAATAATTTATTATTAAATATAGCGAATCTAAGCTCTAATATTAAAATTAAAACTATAACTATAATAAATTTATTATCGATTATAATAAAACTATCCTCTATAATAATAGCTATTAAGTAAGTAATTATAAGCTTTTTATTAAATATATTACTTACTAAATTAGATATACTTAATAAGGATAAGCTATAAGAGGAGTCGCTATAGCTAAAGGGAAAGAAGTATATTAGATAAGCTACTAAGTAGCTAATAATTAAATATCATTATAATAGACTTTAATTCTATAACGAGAATAGGGCTTATAGCGAGAATAGGGATTAGAAGGATATAAAGAAGTAATAAGGCCTATATAATTAAGAGTCTAGGAGTTTAAGTATTTATTATACTTCCGTATAAATATAATTCTATATAATAAGAACGATATAAATATTAATAAGATTAGAAGAATATAAAAAAATAATACCTATATAATTAGGAGTTTAAGCGTTTTTTATAATTATAGCGGATAGAATAACTATATAGATATAGTTTCTTAAGGAGGCGGTAGTATTAGGGGCATTTATAGAAGGCGCTCTAGCCCTAGACTCCTAGCGGACTTATACTCTACTAGAGCCCTAGGGCTAGTATAATCTACTCCTAGATAAGGGTATCGGCCTAGATACTAATAGCCTTAGATAGTAACTATTTATAATATCTTAAACGTGCCCCTAAGTAAGGTCTTATAAAGAAGTACTTTACTTTAATTAAATAATCTAAGAATTTATTAATTTAAAGGAAGGGATATTAATTCTTAATAATAATTATATTTAAACCTTAATAGTTTATATATAAATATAGACTTTTATCTTTCTTTAATATAAATAGAATTAAAGTTTTTACTAAGTTAATAGACTTCTTAATTCTATTTATAGCTTTTCTTTTAATTATATAATAATATAGTTTTTCTAGCTATTTCTAGGATAATAGATAGATTAAACTATAAAGAGGTTTAGCTTTATCTTTTAAGTTTATTAAGTACTTTATATCTTTTAATAATAATAACTCCTTTATTAAAGTTTTAGAGAATATATCCTTAAACTCTATAAATTCTAAGAAGAATATTTTAATTTATTCTTTATTAAAAAGAAGTTTATTAATAATAAATATTATTATATTTAATATTATAACTATTACTTAAATAATATATATTATATAAGCTTTAGCTTTATCTTTAATTATTATTTTTATAAATTCCTTAAAGTTTATATTAAATATATAATTTTATATAAAAGATTAAATAATAATATTTACTTTAATACTTTCTTTATTTATATTATTATTAAATAGAAGGAT
>NW_021167569.1:0-5004 GCF_003724135.2 Verticillium nonalfalfae | reverse complement strand
ACTTTCTATATTTAATATAAATACTATAAATATATAATAATATTATTTAGATTTACGAACGCTTTTACTATATTCTAAATATATATTTACTAAGCTTTTATTAAATTACTAAACGATTTCTATATTACTTACTTAGATAATATATTAATTTACTTAAAGATAAGGGAAGAGTATATAGTTTACTTTTAATAAGTCTTAAAGAGATTCTAGGATTTTAAGCTTTATATAAAATAATTAAAGTATTTATTTTACTAAGATAAAGTAAAATTCCTTAAGTTTATTATCTCTAAAGAAAATATAGCTATAGATCTAAATTATATTTAAGTAATTATTAATTAGTAATTACTTAAATCCTTTAAAGATATATAAGTATTTCTAAGATTTATAAACTTCTATTAACGATTTATTAAAAAGTACTCTAAGATAATTACCCCTTTATTAATATTATTAAAACGAAATATTATAAAAGTTAAGAAAGGGCTATTTAAGTAACTATTTAAAATATAATAGATATTTAAAATATTAAAACTTACTTTTATTATTATTATAATTCTATAATATTAAGATTATATATTAAAAGGTTAAATAGAGATTAATATATTAAGTAATATTATTTTAGGGATCTTTAGCTAAAAATATAAAAATAGCTAAAGATTTATTATTTATTATTCGTAAAAGTTATCGCTAATAGAATAGTAATAAGGAATTAGATAATAAGAGCTATTTATAATAATAGAAAGCTTAGAGTATTAGTATTACTACTTTAAAAGTATAAATTAAGTCTTTATAGTATTAATTAATTATTAAGCCTTTAAAGGTATTATATAAGCTTTAATAAAAGATTTTCGAGGAAAGTTTATATAATAAATATATCGATTATCGTCTTTCGATTTCGAAATCTAATATTAACTTAGAGCTATAAACCCTATAAATAGTCTTTTAAAATAATTAGATTATATAAAGGAACGGGTATTAATAAGTAATATACTCCCTATATTATCTAAGAAGCTCTAATTAATAAAAGACCTAGCTATAGACGTTTAGCGAGTAATTATAAAAATTAAGTTAAAAGATATTATAAATAGAGCTTATATCTAAGCTATCTAGGCTATATTATAAAGATAGAAGCTTACCTTAATATTAGAAGAATATTATAGCTCTAAGGAGAAAGGGCCTTTACCTTTTAAATAAAGGGTAAAATATATTTATATTATTATAGGAAATAAAGTAGAAAAGGAAGCTAATCCCCGTTCTCGTAGCTTAATAGTTAAGACCGGAAGAGTAATAATAGTTTATTAAAAGACTATAAAGAGGTCTAAGGAATCGGATAAGTCTAGAGTTACTATTCTAGATTAATATATCCTATATTCTATAGCGAAAAAGCTTATAAAGAACGAAATAATATTATAGCTTACCTTTATTTAAGAATTTAAGGACTTAGTTAAGGGATTATAAACTATTAACTTAGAATACTTTTCCTATAAGGAGAATATAAGCTAATAAGCCGGAAAAAGAGAAAGCTATACCTTAGACGATTAAAATACCCTCCTTTTTAAAGGAAGACTAATAATCCTTATATAGGGAATACTCTAAAGAGGGCTATTAAAATAATATTATAATAACCCCTAAATAAGATATATTAAAGTAAATAAGACTTTTAAACTCCTAAAAAGGAAGTTTTACTAGGAAAATATAGCTATTATCGTTTATTAATATATTACTAAATACTTAGTATACTAAAGGACTTAAATATTTAAGTATAAGCTATATAAGAAGCTATAATCGTTATTACTTCCTTCTTATCTTTTCTAGGAGATATCTTTAGATTTTATTATAAGCTTAAATCTAATAATAAAGGACGATAGCTTAGAATACGATTCTATTTTTATAATTATAGATTAATTTATTAAAACTATCTAATTCCTAATAACCTAGAAAACGTTAATAGCTATAAACTTAAGTATAATATTCTATAAAGAGATAGAATATAAGTTTAGGAGCTTAGAAAGTATAGTAAATAATCGAGATAAACTCTTTATTAATAAATATTAAGAAGAATTCTATTAAGAAAAAGTAATTAAACGCTATCTCTCTATAGTTTACTATCCTTAGATAAATAAATAGATAGAGAGAATCTATTAAATACTAGAGAAATACTTTCGTTATATTAGCGATTAAGTACTAAAAGAGTAACTATATTATTTAAAAGAAGTAGAGTTCTCTTATAATAATAATATATATAGTATTATTAATATTTTACTATTTAAAGCTTTATATAAATATTACTTTAGGATAATTAATTATATATTATTAAAGGATAATAAAATAATTTAAAAGGTAAGAAAGAGGATAGAGAAGATTACGACTATTTACTAAAAAGTTAGTAAAAATTAGTAATATATAATATATATTTAAGCCTTTTATTATAATAAGAGGTATATATTAAAGACTTTTAATATTAGGGATATTATAGGACTCTCTATAAAGAACTTCCGTTTTAAGATAGATAGGAAGCTTATATTAAGATATATCTAAATTAAAATTATAGAGCGAATAAACGAATAAGCTTATTATATAATACTCCTTAAAACTTACTCCTATATATATAATATATTCCCTATTTCCTCTTTAGAATTATAATATAATTATTAAATAAATACTAAATAATTAACTTATCTTCCTATATTAAAAGATAAATAAAATAAATAGGAAATAGAAGATATTATAGTTTATAAAAAGGATTAAAAGTAAAGGTTCTATTTAATTAAATAGGCTAAATAGCTAGTAGAATATAATATATAAGAACTTGAAAACTATTTCGAAAATATAGTATAAACTTTAAAGAGGTATAGGAAATATTAAAGATATAAATATAAATAATAAGATAAGTAATTAATTCCCTAAATTAATTATAGATTAATTACTATATAAGAAAGAAAATAAAACTCTAATATTAGACCCTTAATAGTATTATTAATTCGCTAATTAATTAATATAATATAGCTTTTTAATTAATATTATTGGGTAATTAACTCCCTTATTCTTAGCCTAAATAAAAGAAAAAAAGCTACTCTAGATTAAATTTACTTTTACCCTCTAAACCTTTAGCGACTAACTCGTCCTTAACATCCTTACTCTCTTTAGCCTCTTTAATCGCTTTAGCTTCTTTACTCTTAATAGTTAATTTATTAGCGCTAATAATATAGATAGTCTTCTAAGGGGTCGGCTAAGCCCTTTTTACTAAGTAGCTAAAGGCTAAAATTAAGGTAGAACGCTTAGCCGAATTACCCTTTAAGTTACTAGAAGCTTTAAAGATAGAACCTTAAAGGGCGGAAACCTTAAATATAAGAGTCTTTTTAATATTACTAAAGTATATAGTAAGCTTAGTCTTCTTCGCTAAAGATATAGTAAACGCTTAGTTTTTCTTTTTAATAGAATTAATAAGTTCTTTATTAAAAGGGTTAAAATAATTTACTAAAGAATTAATAATAATATTATAAAAAGCTAAATAACTAAAGAATATAGATATATTAAAGTTAAAAGTAGAATCCTCTATTATATTATTATTATCCGAGATTATTATAAAAGTATTAAGGTTATTAATAATATAGTAAAAATCCTCTTAGGCTTTATAGAACCTCGCTTTAATAATAACGACTTTCTTCTCTCTAACCGTTTTAGCTTTAATAGCTTTTACTATTATTTATTTCTTAATAGCCTCTTCTTTCTTTTTAGCTATAGCCTCTTTCTTAGTAAAAGTAATATCTTAGTAATCCTTAATAGTAATTATTATTATTTTAATATTCCGGGAAATATAAAAAGATAATTAGCTAATAGGGGTATAGTTAAGATATTTAGCGCCTTAGATATATAAGCGGATAAAGCTATCGCTATTAAAGGCCTCCTTTAAAAGATTAGTAAGCTTAGGATTAAAGGGGATATCGGGTTTACTATAAATAAAGTAAGCTTTATCTTCACTATTTAATAAATAATCGTATAGCTCTATATCGAGGTTAAATAGAGTAAACTCTAAAGTATTAGCTTCTTAATAATAGATAATATAATTAAGCTAATAAATTATTATAGCTTCTTCTAGGGCTTTATAATTTAAGGGCTTAACCTAGAAAAGAAAGAGTTAAATAGTAAAGTAATGCTAGAAAATCGGCTAAGGAATTTATAGAATAGTATAATTAAAGAGATAATAAAGAATATATTAATAATATCTTAGTAAATATATACTATAAAGTTAATAAAGCGAAGCTTAAGAGAATTAATATAATTTAAAGTATTATAAAATTAATTATTATTAATTAAGTTAATAATAATATTAAATATCTTCTTAAAATATTTAATTACCTTAATAAAGCGAGAGAGGTATTAAGTATATTATTTTAATAAATAATTATTAAAGTTAATCTTATTAATATCGATTATCTAATTAGCGACCTCGTACTAGATATATTAAATAAGTTTATAAAGGGGCTTTAGAATTTACTTATATTAATTAATATTATTAGAAGACTTAGCGAATTTATAATAAAATAAATACTTTTATTAAATTTATAAAAAACGTATTTATTATTAGAATAGTTAGTAATATATTTAATACTAAACTAAATTACTAATTTACTAAAATAATACTTATATAACGGATTACTAGCCTCTTAGTTAGCTATTTAGCTATCGATATCCTAATTAGCCTCTAGCTAAAAGGGGTATATATTATCGAAATAGAAAGTAATATTAGATATATTAGCGAAGTATTATTAATAACTAAGAAGATATTAATACTTAAAAAAATTAAGATTATAATAAAAAAAAGGTAATATAGTTAATAAAATAATATAGTAAAACCTAATTAATATAGAGGTATAAAGAAAGAAGCTTTATAAGAATAATTATAATAAGTTATTACTTATATATTAATAATTAAAATTATTTTATATTACTATTTATTTCCTATATTACGATTAATATTATTATTATAATAATATTTAATAATAT
>NW_021167568.1:0-5020 GCF_003724135.2 Verticillium nonalfalfae | reverse complement strand
AATATAGAATATAATATTAAGGATTAAGCTATCCTCTTTATTAGAGGTCTTTTATTTATTAATTAAGGTTTATTATTAATAATTATCTCTAATAAAGACCTTAAGTTTATTAATTTATTCTAGAAGAATATATTTAAAGTATTCGAAGTCGACCTATTATTTTCGATAATA
Organism: Verticillium nonalfalfae; assembly: GCF_003724135.2. Classification (NCBI taxonomy): domain Eukaryota; kingdom Fungi; phylum Ascomycota; class Sordariomycetes; order Glomerellales; family Plectosphaerellaceae; genus Verticillium; species Verticillium nonalfalfae. Next base: position 4,849 of record NW_021167568.1, on the reverse strand, counting down.
TAATACTTATAGATTAATAGTTTATTAAAATAAAAAAACTAAATAATCGAGATAGCTTTAAAATACTATATATTATTATTAAATATACCTTAAATAGATATTCTAATCTTATTTTAGTTTACTTTTAATAATACTAAATAATATATTATTAATTATACTCTAAATAAACTATTATTAGGGTTTAAGCTTACTCTAGCTATAAATTAATTAATTATAGGGATATATAATATAGAAATTATTAAGATAATAAAGAAACTATATTAATAGGAGGTATAAGTATTTATAGCTTATATATAAGCTAAAATAAAGAAAGCTTATAATAAGAGATATTAGCCTATATACTTCGAGGTTAATAAGAGAATATTCCTTAAATTAAACGAAAGATATAAACTTTTTAGTAAATTATTAAGGAAATAGAGTTAATAGCGTATTAGACCTTTTACGATCTTAGAGAAGAAAAGCCCTTTAATATATAAATTAAAGTTCTTAACTAAGTAAAGAGTATATAATATAATATCTATTAAATAGCTAATCTTATACCCTTTTAATAATAACCCCTAAGTATAGTAATTATCCGCTACTAAACTAATCTTATTAGAGGCTAATAGAGAGTAATATAAAGTTAATAAGCTATTAGATAAATATATAAAATAGCTATTAAGACGATTACGCTTATAGTATCTAGTTAAATAGAAAGGCTAAAGAAGTAAATTTAATAAGTAAATATATTACGTAAATATATTATATATTATAAACGATCTACTATATAAATACGAATCGAGAAACTTAATAAAGGATATAGAGATATAATAAGCTAATTATTAAAAGCTAAAGACGACTTTTATTAATTAGATTCTATTTATTAATATCGAGATAAGAATCTAATTATTAAGATTAAGTAAATAATAATTTAATAATAGAAAGATAAGGAGGATAAGTAAATAAGAAAAACGGAAGAAGGAATATAATATAAAATATTTACTTTAATATCTATACTTATTAACTCTTCTATACCTCTACTATCCCTATTACTAACTTTATACTTTATATTACTATTATTATTAACTCTATTATTATTATAATCTTACTTAAGCTACGATATAGTAATATCGATACTAAATTAACTATATCGAGATTATACTTATTAGCGAAGATAACGTTTAATATAGAGTAAATACGAGAGTACGCCTTAATTATATAATAAGTCGCTAAGAGTAGAGCTAGGAATAAAGACTAAGCTATTACTAAATATATTCTTAGAGTAACCGAGGTACTAAGGAATAGCTAAGCTATTATTAATAAAGCTAAATCCTTCGCTTAGAATATTAAAGCTATTAATTTATTTATTAATATTTATCTAGTTAAAGATAATATATATACTATTAATAGTAAAAAGACCTAGGACGCCTTTAGCTATTACTCTAAGTTAAAGTAAAATAAAGATAAAATATAAGAGATTATTCTATTAAAGATAAAGAAAAGTAAAGCTAAAATTAAAAGATTTATTAATCTACTATAAAAATTATAAATATTTAATATATATAACTCTAATATAGAGAATCTAAATACTCTAGAACCTTAATACTTAGATATACTATTCTTAAATAATAAAAATAGACTTTAAATTAGATTAGAGGTATAGAAATACGAATATAATATTAGAAATAAGATTAATAAAGTAATAGAGTATATTCGTATTATATTTAAAAAGAAATATATTAATAATTATTTAGTTTTCTTATAAATCTATAATAAAGATTAAAGAGCTATATCGATATTAATATATATAACTATAAATACTCTTATCTATTTAATTCCTAGAAAAGAATATAATATCTTCTAGACTAAGATTAGAGGCTATAAATATAATATCTATTTATACTTTTAATAGACCTTTATCTTAGAGGATTAATATATAAATAGAAAATATATTCTCCGTTTTATTAAGTATATATATTAATATCTAAGGTATAGAACTAAGTTCTAAGCGAAAGTAGTTAGATAGGTGCTTTTATACTTTATAACTAGATACCCTTTTATATATAGTATAATTAGGAGTACCGTCTATAACCTAAGGTATTAAGCTAAGACGGGAGAGGTACCTTTCCTAGATTACGAGTATAGAGAAGAACGGACTATATAGCTTTAAGCTATATATTAACTTATTACTAAGGTAAACGTATCTATATAAGATCTATTAAAACTTAATAAGCTAATATAAATTCACTAAGAATAGCTCTTCTTCTTAAATAATATCTAGAAAAATAGTAATATTTATTTAAGAGATTTATTTATTATAATAAATATAATAGAGAAAGGTAAATTTACTTTAACTATTTATTAATAAAAATATAATAGAGTCTATTATTAGCTAGAATAAAACGATATCTTATTACCTTTCCCTATTATAATATTTTCTAAAGTCTTAATCTCTATATTAAGAGATATAAGTAAAAACGAGCTATTCCTATTTAATAACGAAGAAAACCTTACTACCCTTAATAGATAATAGTTTTTATATATTCTAATAAACCTATTAAGGGGATAATATATAATTATTAATAAGATTATTAAATTAATTATCGAATTTATAGAAGATAATAATAATAATAATTAAAGGAACGATTATATTTTAGAATATATAGAGTTTAAGCTTAATATATTAATAGACTCGATAATAGCGCTTTTATACTAAATCGTTAGAAAGTAGAATAAGATCGTTACTATTTAAATTACGATCTTAGCTTATATAGATAATATATTAATAGAGGTATCTTAACTCTAAGATAGAATAATATAAAATAATACCTCTTTAAGCGATATATATATTTTAATAAAATCTATTTATAATAAAGTAAAGATTCTAGAAGATATAATAAGAGGAGTTAATAATAAAACTTAGTCCTTAATCTCTATAATATCTATTATAGAATAATACCTTCTAACCTTATTATTATTAATATAATTATCTTTAATAGTAGATATAGAGACCCTAATAAAGACTCTATTAATATAAATAAATAAATTATAATCTAAATAATTATCCTTAATAAGATTATTATTAATATAAATACTATTCTAATAAACTCTAATAAAGCTATTATTATCCTCTATTTATTAAACTTCTTTATTAACTATAATATAATAATTAATTATATCCTCTTCCCCGATTATATTAATATCTATATTTATAATTATATTTATATTAATAATACTTAAATCTATTAAAGCTTTATCTATTATAGCTAAGCCTCCTCTAATTATAATTAAAAGTAAAACTAAAAATAAAATAACTATTCCGCTTATAGAATTAAATACTTTAAATAATAATAATAAACTATTATAACTTAGTACTAAGAAACGTATTAAATTAGAAACTAATCTACTAATTAAGAAATATTATTATAATAAACTTTAAATATAATAGTATTTTTAGTATAAAAGTAATCCTAGATATATATATAGGGGTAATTATTAGAATACTTATAGGATTAATAGAGTATATATAGGATAGATAGAATATATAGAATTAATAAAATATATATAGGATTAATAGAATATATACTAAATTAATAAAATATATATAAGATTAATAGAGAATATATAAGAATAATAATATATATATACGATTAAGATAATAGAAACGAATAAAAAGAATAATAGATTACCTTTAATATTATAAGATTAATATATAGATATAGAATCTACTATTTATAGATAATCTATAAATTAAAGGAATAATAGGAATAAATTAGTTATATAGAGCTATAAAGATATAATAGCTCGAGGAGGTAGTAGTATTAAGGGCATCCTAGTAGAAGGTACCTCTAGCCTAAGGCTCCTAGCGGACTTAGACTCTGCTAGAGTCCTAGGTCCGAGGCACTCTACCCTGCGTATAAGGGTATTAGCCTAGACACAGATAGCACTAAATAGCTTAACTATTTATAATACTCTATACGTGCCCCTAAGTGAGGTCTAATATACTCGATATAGATTCCCGAGTAGACCCTCCTAGGCTAAAGGATATAGCTATAATAGCGAATACTCTCCTCGAAAAGCGTAACGCACTACCCGTCAGGATTAACTAGGTAATATTATTCATTAAACGACGACTAGAGCTTAGGACGTATTTCTTTCGCTTATATAATTATAGGAGGGCCCTATACGAAGATCTAATCGCGATAAACGTATAGTTTAAGACTATAGAAGATATAATTACGAAATATAGTATTACCGACTCCGATATCTATAACTTTAACGAGACCGGGTTTTAAATAGGAGTTATTAATAATAGAATAGTCGTTATAAGCTCCGAAAAGCGTATTAATATAAAGAAGAAGTAGCCGGGTAATCGGGAATAGGTTACTATTATCTAAGGTATTAGCGCGACCGGCTTCTATATCCCGCTATTTATCGTCTTTTCCGGTAAATATTACCTTTTAACTTAATACGAAGATTACGTAATTCCTCGTAACTAGAAGCTTATAACCTCTCTAAACGGCTAAACGATAAATAAGATTAATCTAAAATAACTTAGATATTTCGATAAATATATTAAAGGTATTACTTTATCGCTATATCGTCTTCTTATCCTAGATAATTACGAAAGTTACGTCTCTAAGCCTTTTAGATAATATATACTAAAGAACTATATCCTTATACTTCGTATACCTCCCTATTTATTATATTTACTCTAACCTCTTAATATTAGCTATTTTAGACTACTAAAGAAAGTATATAGTTAGTAAATTAAGGAAAAGATAAAAGCTAATATATCGTATATTAATAAAGAAGACTTTCTATCCGTATTTTTAGCTATATATTAGGCTTTAATAACCGAAAAAAATAT